>NC_134494.1:14808989-14838989 GCF_040206685.1 Ascaphus truei | reverse complement strand
TGACATCATCTGTTGCTAGGGCATGGGAGAAGTTTTTAAAAGGGCTCTGAAACTTAAAGAGACAAACATAAATATTCCTGCCTAAATTAACATGATCACAGCAAGAAAGATCTCAAAGAGAAACAGAGGGTTAAAATAGAACATAAAAAGCATATCAATACAGAAGAGAAAAGAGAGATATATCAACACATCAGATATGAAAACATAGTGACAGAGAATAAAAAGAAATAAGAAAAAACAGCAAAATATCTAAAAATATAACCAGCATAAAAGCAAAGACAAAAATCAAGAGGGCTAAAAAATGAAAAAGATTCAGAGAAACATAGCATAGCTAAGATAATCATTTAGCCCAGCTGGGATCATAGATCCCAGCTGAACTATCCACCTGCATTCCTTCCTCAGAAGTGACACTTCCATATTGCCACCTCTAATGCCCAAACTGCTCTTATCGATGGCAAATGCCACCAACAAAGACGGGTCAGAGCCATGCACATCCCGGAAATGTCTAGCAACACTAGAGATCTTTTTAAATGCTGCCAGATCTTTAATCGCATTTTTAATATTGCGGGTGTGCTCTAAGACCCTGACCCGAAATTCCATAGTAATCATACCAATGTAGATGAGCCCACAAGAGCAGCTTAAATAGTAAATTATGTTTTTAGATTTACAGTTGAGAAACTGAAGAATTTTATATTCACGTGTGCCTGTAGAGTTGTTAAATATACACGTTTGCTTCATGTACCTACAGGCCGAGCAGTGGCCACATTTGTAATAGCCTTTAAGGCTAGTTTGGCTGAGGAAGGTAGCAGCAGGGGAGATGGTATAATGACTCTTAGCCAGCATGTCTCTATGTGGCGGTGAAGAGGTTAACTGGGCTTGTAATAAAGTTCAGGCCCACTTGGTTAACCCTGACCCATGTGCTAGGGTCTTAGAGTGTCAGCTCTGGGACCCAGATGTCAAAAATGTATTACTGCAACTGTATACTGATTTTGCGACATTAAATAATGATGCGATTTTATTTCCTCTCCGGGGATGCTGGGATCGGGAGATTTCTAGGCTGTAAGTTTCAGGGTGGGTTTGGCGGAGAAAGTCTTTGCAGAATGCGGCTATGTAGCGGGGTTCCGGGTTATGGGATACCCCAAAAGTTATATACGGAGATTGAGTGATATCCTCTTATACTGCTAAGCGCATTACTCCGCCAACCTTGTACCCTGAAAACGCTCTTACGACTCACTGCCAGAGTCCCTGCTGCAGCATCTTCCAGACACGGTAAATGGGTATGAAGGGGTTAAAAGATATCTGCAGGTATATACAGAGTCCTTAGTATAGCATGGGATTCCCCAGTATAGCAGACGTACCCCCATACTGTACATGCCCAGGTATCCTGAGCCTAGAGTAGGGGTTCAGGAAGATGCTCACGCTAAGGTTATGAAGCTGAGCAGATTTGCAGTGTTTTAAAGTATATTTCTAATGTGTGCCAGGAATGAGGCTAGTGATTTGTAGAGGAATATTTACACTCACTCCATGCATGACACCAGAATAGGAACTCTCAACTTTTTGCATGCAGCAGACAGGACACCACAACTTTTATTAAACGGGAATAGTTTAATATGTATAGATATTGCTGACCTGTATATGAGCTGGGGGCTTTCTAAGTTATAGACTCTGGAAGGCACAGATGGTTACCAAGCTCGGCTCCGGTGTGTCTGTCCAGGGGCCATACTTCAAAGGGCTCAGAGATGCCTAAATGTGAGGCCATATGGGCCCTGCCATTATTATAGAGCAGCCATATCCTGGCATGAAACAAGGCAACCTAACAGCCTTTGCTAAACAGCCAGCCACTGTGGAGCCTCACACCGTGGGAGGGCGAAGGGGCAGAGGGGGCTATTTCACCTGCCCGGGGAAATGGCTCAGGGGTGGGAACCCCTGTATGAGTGTTTTAGATTGGTCGTTATGCGGTTGCTAAGGTTTTTTGATTGGGCTGCAGGTTTTCTGGGACCTGGACTCCAGAGGTTCGAAAAGCTCTGACACAGGTCAGATTCTTCAGTTCTAAATGTTCTAAGAGATCCATCTAAGAGTTTCATCAGTTCCATCTTGTGTGATTCACCTGAGATTCAGTCCCATTGGAGAAGTGGCCTGGAATATTTTGCAGTGTGTTTGCAATTAGGAAAGATTAGTTTTGTTATCCCAGTTTTCCAAAGTAAGTGTGTCTTTTTACTGTATTTTTGTGTAACATAGTTGTGTGCGTTCATTAGGTGAATAAACGCAATTTATTTTTATCTCTCTGCTTGCTAAATCAATGATCCCGGTAATTAAAAGTTGTAATAAGCTGGTCTTACCGTGACACTCTAAGATTGGGGGCTCTCCTACTGGTAAGACTGACCTTGTCCCCTAGTACAGTCCACAAATCTTGATCTTCAAGCAGAATACCCCAATATTGCTGGAGAATTTTCCTAAGACTGTTCCATTTACAGTTATAAGTACCAATGAAGCGGATATTCTTTAGTTAATTTAGATTTCGGTACAAGAAGTGATGTTCTTTCTAATTGCTGGCCGTTTTTATGCCCACGTTTAATGGCAGCCTCACTATAGCTCCTAGCCCTAAATCTATTACTCATATCAGATGTCTGTGCATTGAAGATATCCAATGATGAACAGTTCCGGCGAAGCCGAATAAATTCACCATTGGGTATCCCCCTAATCTGATGCAGAGGATGGAAGCTGTTTGCATGTAGGATAGTATTAGTCGACGTCTGTTTCTGATAAATATCCGTCAGGAGACGTCCATCACAACCAACCGTGATACTCAGGTCTAAATACTTAACATTGGTTTGGCTAAATTGAAAAGTGAGCTTGATATTAATACTGTTGTGGTTGAGAACATCAATGAACTGTTTAAGCAGAGAAGCTGTGCCCTGCCACAGTATAAAAATGTCATCGATGTATCTCAACCACAACATTACATGCGAGGTAAATACACAATTAGCCTCTGAGAAGACTTCCTCATGCTCCCACCACCCCAGGAACAAGTTCGCAGAGGAGGGTGCACATGTGGTGCCCATAGCCATTCCCCTGACCTGTAAAAAATAAGAGTTCTTAAATACAAAATAATTATGTCTCAAAACAAAATCCAAAAATTGCATTAAAGTACTGATTAGATTAACACTCAGGTTTTGCATGGACAAAAAGAATTTAGAGGCATAGATACCGTCCTCATGGCAGATACATGTGAACAATGTTACTACATCACATGTGACAAGAAATGTTTCCTCATCAATGATGATATTATCCAGCCGTGATAAAATGTCCATGCTATCCCTGAGGTACGATGGTAAGGTTTCAACTGATAAATGAAGAAAAGCGTCAAGGAAACGGCTTATGGGCTCACATAGCCCCCCTATGCCTGAAACGATAGGACGTCCTGGGGGGTGGGAGGGGTTCTTGTGAATCTTCGGCAGAAGATATAGAGTTGGTATAACAGGACACTTGGTAATCAAACCATCATGATGACGCCTGGTAATAGTGCCCTGTGCCAAAACCTCATGTATCATAACATCAAGCTCACCCTTAAACCTCACAGTGGGATCCCCTGGAAGTTCCCTATAACACTGAGCATCACATAATTGTTTACATACTTCTGCTTCAAACAAAAGTCTGGGCCATAAGACAATATTGCCCCCTTTATCAGAGGGCTTGATCACAATATTTTTCAATGATTTGAGCTCATTAATGGCTTCCCATTCTAACTTGGAGATATTACTAGAACCTAATGCATCAGAAAAATTCTTAATGGCATTGATTACCATGTTCGAGAACACCTCCACCTGGGAACAGACTTGCATGAGAGGACAGAAAGTTGATCTTGGTCTCACATGAGACACAAGTCCTAGTTCATTGGATATAACTGTTACTGCCGCCTGATTAGGTAAGGATACAGGCACAGGCATCTGTTCAGCTGTATCTGAATCCAAATATTCTTTTTCAGTGGTTGCCTTGAAAAAGTGTTTATGCAGTAATCATTTCCTGCAGAAAAGTTGGACATCTTTGATGCATTCAAAAGTGTCACAGTGGTGCGTTGGAGCAAATGACAGGCCACGCTGTAACACTGAAACTTGTGTGGGGGTTAGTACAGTATCAGATAGATTTACAATTGTGAGGGGGTTTACTTCCTGTTTTTCTTTTTTCCCCTCTGATACTTGTACCCGAACTGGCCCCTGTCTCTTAGCCATCTTTCTCCCCCTTCTGGTTTTCCTCCCCCTGCTCCTTGTACTTACCCGTTGGATAAAAAAGAGGATCCAGAAGTGTCAGAGCATGGGCCCACTTTTGTTACATCACAGTCAGAGGAGTCCATATCAGATGTTGTAACTCCTGATGACACTGAAGTGCCCTCATTGGTTTTCTTGCGTCTAAACATACGAGGTTTGGAATGACCCCATTTATAAACTTTGCCCAAATTATAATCAAGAGTTTGTAGAATGACGCTCAATATTCGTGTGTACACAATAGCATCCTGATAGTTGAAAAAATAATCCAAAGATGGGAACACTGTATTCAATCCATAGGCTCACATATATATATCATGATCATATAAGGGGGGTGGGGCAAAAATAAAGACCTAGCGGTCAGTCTGCACGACTACCGCAGAAATGGTCAAAAATGCACACCCCTCTTAAAGCATAAACATCCCCATTAGGGGTCAAAGGTAATAAGATAAAGGCTATTGCCCATTACCTGCCCTGGGGGTATACTGAAGTCCAGAGCGCCAATACAGGATAGTTGTTCAACTGCGTGCAATCCTGGATGTTAGAGGCAATAGGAATAGATTAGAGCAAAGGTGCACTGCAACTGAAAAAATAAATGGGCAAACTCCAAAAATAAAATAGAGGGTATTTAATGAATGGACTCACAAGTAGATGAACATGACAAATGCACCAATGCGTTTCATCCCATAGGACTTTATCAAGGTGTATAATCAAATACATACCTTCTGCTAGATATAGCCCACAATTCGCGCCAAAAGTCTGCAGCGCCGCGCATGCGCACCAGTGCCGCGTCGCACAATTATGACAGGACGCCCTGCCCCACTAATCTACCCTGAACATGGAGTGACGTCACAAGTGTGCGCCCGCATCCAAACTGGAACACATGACAGCACAGTCTATGCAGAGCTGAAGGCGGAAGATTGATAAAAACAACAGAAACTTTATTAACAAAAAACTCCAAACAACAATTAATAATAAAAGATTAAAAACTAACTGAAAAAGTATCAAATGTGATTAAGAAAAGAAAAAGAAAGAAAGAGAGAAGAAATGACCTTATGATAAATAAAGAACAATAATTGCACAGAAGGCATATTGACAATCACAGTCACAACTGGTCATAACACAATAAGTACACATCTGATCATCATTCAGTTGAGGATAATAAATCAATGTAAAATATATGAATAATAACACAAGTATAGTGGCTGTGATTGTTATGTTGTCATATTTCATCAATATAGAAATACAGAATGCAAAAAGATTAAATACATATAATAATAACAAATTAGTATTTAACAAATTAATATTTATAAAATATATATAGTAATAAATAAATCAGATGAGCAATTCATTAATAATATGCTTATCCCTGTATAATATCTATATACCAAAGATATGGGCAAAAATTATTGATTGCAACAGACATAAGACATTAATATTTAAGATACTACAAAAGTATTAATTGAGATAGACTATCAAAACATTTGTTTGAATAATAGTAAATGTAATAAATCATTACAAGATCAATGTAACAACGAGTTTAATGATGAATAAATTTTAAGATATTTACAGAAAATGGGAAAGGTCCCAATCAATATTCATACCGTGAGGCACCCTGGTCCTTAATGTAAAGATCCAGAATACCTCACGTTGATCCAACCTTTGGACTCTATTACCCCCCCTGGGCAGTGAAGAGATCAATTTTATACCTTGAAATCTGAAATTATGTAGACCACCATGGGGACAATGGGTAAAGTGTTTGGGAACGGGATAATTAAGATCCCCCTTGGATATCAACTGCAAATGTTCCATAATGCGGACTTTCAAGTTCCTATTGGTTCTTCCCACATATTGGCTACCACATCCGCAAGTGATGAGGTAGACAACATATGAGGATCTGAAATTAATAAATGATTTAATTTTATGAGTCCTTCCTGTTTGACTGGAAAGGAAACTATCTGATTGAGACATATTAATGCAAATTTTACAAGAACTACATGGGAAAGAACCATTAGGGAGTGTACTGTTTTTAGAAGGTAATGAGGAAAAAAGACTCGGGCACAAAGAGCTAGCTATCGTCTTGGCTTTCTTATAAACAACATTAAGGCCTAAGGCTATATGTGGCTTCAAGATGGGGACCAGAGAGAGTATTGGCCAATGTTTTTTTAGAATGGTTTTTACCTGTTCGGCCTGAGCACTAAATGAAGTGATAAATAATGGTGAATTATTCATAGAAGGACCCCTTTTGGAGCGGTGAAACAAATCCGCTCTATTGATAGTGGAAACCTCCTGTATGGATTTATTTCGATCTACTGGGTTATACCCATGTTGTACAAACATTAAAATTTGCATTAATATGTCTCAATCAGATAGTTTCCTTTCCAGTCAAACAGGAAGGACTCATAAAATTAAATCATTTATTAATTGCAGATCCTCATATGTTGTCTACCTCATCACTTGCGGATGTGGTAGCCAATATGAGGGAAGAACCATTAGGAACTTGAAAGTTCACATTATGGAACATTTGCAGTTGATATCCAAGGGGGATCTTAATCATCCCGTTCCCAAACACTTTACCCATTGTCCCCATGGTGGTCTACATAATTTCAGATTTCAAGGTATAGAATTGATCTCTTCACTGCCTGGGGGGGGGGGGGGGTAATAGAGTCCAAAGGTTGGATCAACGTGAGGCATTCTGGATCTTTACATTAAGGACCAGGGTGCCTCATGGTATGAATATTGATTGGGACCTTTCCCATTTTCTGTAAATATCTTAAAATGTATTCATCATTAAACTCGTTGTTACATTGATCTTGTAATGATTTATTAAATTTACTATTATTCACACAAATGTTTTGATAGTCTATCTCAATTAATACTTTTGTAGTATCTTAAATTTTAATGTCTTATGTCTGTTGCAATCAATATTTTTTGCCCATATCTTTGGTATATAGATAGTATACAGGGATATGCATATTATTAATGAATTGCTCATCTGATTTATTTATTACTATATATATTTTCTAAATATTAATTTGTTAAATACTAATTTGTTATAATTATATGTATTTAATCTTTTTGCATTCTGTATTTCTATATTGATGAAATATGACAACATAACAATCACAGCCACTATACTTGTGTTATTATTCATACTGTATATTCTAAATTGATTTATTATCCTCAACTGAATGATGATCAGATGTGTACTTATTGTGTTATGACCAGTTGTGACTGTGATTGTCAATATGCCTTCTGTGCAATTATTGTACTTTATTTATCATAAGGTCATTTCTTCTTTCTTTCTTTTTCTTTTCTTAATCACATTTGATACTTTTTCAGTTAGTTTTTAATCTTTTATTATTAATTGTTGTTTGGAGTTTTTTATTAATAAAGTTTCTATTGTTTTTATCAATCTTCCGCCTTCAGCTCTGCATAGACTGTGCTGTCATGTGTTCCAGTTTGGATGCGGGCGCGCACTTGTGACGTCACTCCATGTCCATGGTAGATTGGTGGGGCAGGGCGTCCTGTCATAATTGTGCGACGCGGCACTGGTGCGCATGTGCGGTGCGGCGCTGCAGACTTTTGGCGCGAATTGTGGGCTATATCAAGCAGAAGGTATGTATTTGATTATACACCTTGATAAAGTCCTACGGGATGAAACGCGTTGGTGCGTTTGTCATGTTCATCTACTTGTGAGTCCATTCATTAAATACCCTCTATTTTATTTTTGTAGTTTGCCCATTTATTTTTTCAAAGAATTTCTCCAGTTGCAGTGCACCTTTGCTCTACTCTATTCCTATTGCCTCTAACATCCAGGATTGCACGCAGAGGAACAACTATCCTGTATTGGCGCTCTGGACTTCAGTGTACCCCCAGGGCAGGTAATGGGCAATAGCCTTTATCTTATTACCTTTGACCCCTAATGGGGATGTTTATGCTTTAAGAGGGGTGTGCATTGTTGACCATTTCTGCGGTAGTTGTGCAGACTGACCGCTAGGTCTTTATTTTTGCCCCCCCCCCCCCTTATATGATCATGATATATATGTGAGCCTATGGATTGAATACAGTGTTCCCATTTTTGGATTATTTTTTCAACTATCAGGATGCTGTTGTGTACACACGAATATTGAGCGTCATTCTACAAACTCCTCTTCTATATACTCCCACAGATGACTGCTTTATAGTGTGACTTGTTATCTATTTTTGGAAGGAGGGGCAACTCCATATATATTGAGGTGTTTGGACATTAACATATATTTTTCTATTAGGATTTAGTTACTGGTATTTAGATCTACATTACTGCTTTATACTGTGAAATTACCAGTACATTTCCTTACTCACAATGGAAGTAGAAGATGTTGCAGATGATATTGCACTGGAATCTACGACTACAGACTTTGCTTTTAATTACTTTGATCAGGGTGCTAGGGCCAAGAAGGCCCAATGAGTTTTTGATGATGATGCAGAGGTGGAATGCGAAGATATCTCTGATTTGCATGATTATTTTCTTAAACTGGAGAAGTTGTTGACAACTGATACTAGACTCTGGTGGGATATTATCTCATTAGAGAACTATGCAAGGGTTAAATGCATACCTCGTGGTTTAAGGATGAAAAAGTCCCCCACGTTTGGTTTTTCCAGTCCTGAATTCGAAATGGACTGGTAGAACATTTTGAACGAATGCTCATTTAAGCTAATTGATTTAATCTTAGCACTTAAGAATAAAGAGAAGCTGATAATATGCAAGGAAGTTAAAACCTTGCAAACGAAATTGTTTCAATTTTCAAACATGGAAGGTTTTAAGGAATGTGACAAAAAGCTTGCTTTGACTATTAAGGATCTTGAAAAAGAAATAATGGGAAAGAAAGAGATAAAATTTTCACGTGACAAAATGGACTATGATAAAAAACAAGTTTATTCATGGGAAAAAAATCAACAACCTAGGAGGGGGAGTAGAGATCAACAATCTGCTTATTTTACACCAAGTAGATCCAGGAGTCATTCTTGGTCCCAGAAGTCCATTTTGAAGAAAACATCTTCACCCAATGATGTCCAAAATATAGAATCGGATGCTTCATATTCGGACAATCCAACCCATTCAGTTTCATTTTTTTCAGAACAAGGGGGGAATTATCAGTATCAGGATAAACCTAAAGAACAGCAAACAACAAGGTGCTAGACCCCGTTATGATCAGCCAATGAGAACTTCGGAGAGTTTTGATGAGGGGCCCTCCACTAGCTATCCGTCAAAAAACAAAAGGCGACGAGAAGGGGGAAGAGGAAATCAGGGAAAAGGGGCTCCCCAGAAATGGAAAAAGAACGTTTGAATGGGGTTATCAATATATCTAATATCGAACTTTCTTCAGATGAACTTTCTCTCCTTAATAAAGGACTAAAGTTCGCTCCAGAATGTAAATTTGATGTTTTTGATACAGTAATGGATCTCCATAAATTCATACGTAAATGTACCCTAAAAAAATTCTATGATGTCAAGTATTCCAAATCTACAGTCTAATATCCCCTTATTGATTTCAGATTCTATGAATGCTGACCCTGATAACCCTTACTTCTCTTTCAGAGAGCATTGTACCATCCATGATCTGGAGGAATTGGGGGGTACAGTGGTAGAAGATTATGATCGAGATAAATTCTTGGGCAGAAAGGACTCAGGTTTTAATAGAAAATCATTGTTTTTTCCTAAATTTGTTAAAGGTAAATTCCTCTGCACATTCGAGAGTGGAGAGGGATCTTATCCTACTTGATAAAGGTTTTACTTTTGATTCTCCATATCGTGCCCACTACAAGGATAATCTCACTAGGGGTGAAATTAAGGCGCTTGATGATTTAAAAAGGAATAAGAATCTCATAATCAAAAATGTTGACAAAGGGGGAGCTGTGGTAGTGCAGCATAGGGATGACTATCACAGGGAGGCCCTTAGACAACTCTGTGATACTTCTTCCTTTGCTGTACTACACACGGACCCCACAAGACAGTTCCAGGCGGAACTAAAATCACTTCTTGATGAGGGCAGTATGCTCTGTGTCCTGAATGATAACGACAAAGAATTTTTATATAATGCCACTCTGACCACGGCAGTGTTTCACCATCTCCCAAAGATTCCTAAATCACTTGTCTCCCCTCCTGGGATACCTATTACATAAAGTATTGGGTCTTTGGGAGATGGTGTCTTACGCTATGTGGATCGGTTTTTACAACCTTTGGTGAGATCCTTACCGTCCTTCATTTTGGATAGTGGGGACCTCCTGAAACAAATCAACCAAATTTTGTGGAAACGCAATATGATTTGGGTCACACTATATGTGACATCCTTGTACACAATGATCCAACACGAGCATGGGTTGACAGCTGTTCGCCATTTTCTTTCACGCACTGACATATCACCAGCGCAAAACACTTTTTTATTGGATTCTATTTGTTTTCTTCTCACTCACAATTTTTTTCTTTTTGATGGGGTTCACTATCTCCAAACGTGTGGAACGGCAATGGCAACGAGCTTTGCTCCTTCCTACGCCAATCTCTTCATCGGTTGGTGGGAGTCGTTCCACGTGTTTGGAGATGGGAACATTTTTAGGGAGCACATTTTCTTCTATAAACGTTTTATAGATGATCTTATTTTGATTTGGGAGGGTGATGTTTCTACACTTTTAACCTTTATTCACACTTTAAATGTTAATGACTATAATCTTCACTTCACTTTTTTGTATAATCATCATCACATTCACTACCTAGATCTTCATTTATACATTGATATTAATCTGGTTATTCAATCGGACATATTTCGAAAAACCAATTCTCGAAACACCTTTTTACGTGCCAACAGCTGTCACCCTCGGGCTCTCATTAAAGGAATACCTAAATGACAACTTATTCGTCTTCGACGTAACTGTTCAAATGATGATGACTTTGAAATTCAAGTTAAACATCTCTATGATCGTTTTGTACAACATGGGTATAACCCAGTAGATCTAAATAAATCCATACAGGAGGTTTCCACTATCAATAGAGCGGATTTGTTTCACCGCTCCAATAGGGATCCTTCTATGAATAATTCACCATTATTTATCACTTCATTTAGTGCTCAGGCCGAACAGGTAAAAACCATTCTAAAGAAACATTGGCCAATACTCTCTCTGGACCCCATCTTGAAGCCACATATAGCCTTAGGCCCTAAAGTTGTTTATAAGAAAGCCAAGACGATAGCTAGCTCTTTGTGCCCGAGTCTTTTTTCCTCATTACCTTCTAAAAACAGTACACTCCCTAATGGTTCATGGTTCTTTCCCATGTAGTTCTTGTAAAATTTGCATTAATATGTCTCAATCAGATAGTTTCCTTTCCAGTCAAACAGGAAGGACTCGTAAAATTAAATCATTTATTAATTTCAGATCCTCATATGTTATCTACCTCATCACTTGCGGATGTGGTAGCCAATATGTGGGAAGAACCAATAGGAACTTCAAAGTCTGCATTATGGAACATTTGTGGTTGATATCCAAGGGGGATCTTAATCATCCCGTTCCCAAACACTTTACCCATTGTCCCCATGGTTGTCTACATAATTTCAGATTTCAAGGTATAGAATTGATCTCTTCACTGTCCGGGGGGTGGGGGGGGGGGGTAATAGAGTCCAAAGGTTGGATCAACGTGAGGCATTCTGGATCTTTACATTAAGGACCAGGGTGCCTCACGGTATGAATATTGATTGGGACCTTTCCCATTTTCTGCAAATATCTTAAAATGTATTAATCATTACACTCGTTGTTACATTGATCTTGTAATGATTTATTAAATTTACTATTATTCAAACAAATGTTTTGATAGTCTATCTCAATTAATACTTTGTAATATCTTAAATATTAATGTCTTATGTCTGTTGCAATCAATCATTTTTGCCCATATCTTTGGTATATAGATATTATACAGGGATATGCATATTATTAATGAATTGCTCATCTGATTTATTTATTACTATATATATTTTCTAAATATTAATTTGTTAAATACTACAGCTAAACCCCGTTATAGCGCGGTCCTCGGGGGCCACCTGATCCGACCGCGCTAGAACCGGGGTCGCGCTAATTTAAAAAAAAAATGGCCGCATTTCGCCCGATCTGGAGGGAGGGAGGGAGGAGGGAAGGAAGGAGGAGGTGGCCGGAAGCTCTGCACATCCCCCAGCAGCGGCCCTCCGAGTCCAGCCGCAACCTGCTCCTTACCTCCCACCACCGGCATCCATCCCCCTCAACCGGCATCCACTTCCTCCCCCCCCGAGGCCCCCACACCTAACGGCCCTCCGCGGCATAATCAGTTTTGGGCCTGGCCCTCCGAGTCCCAGCCTGCTCCTCCCGACACCCCCCTGGTCCCGACACCCCCCCTCCTCCCGACACCCCCCTTCCTCCTGATGCCAGCTCCGCTCCGATCTCAGCAGCCGACACCAAAGGTAGGGAGGGGGAGTGGGAGGTGTGAGTGTGGTGTGCTGTGCAGTGTAGTGTGCTGTGAGTGCTGTGAGAGTGTGCTGCGTGTGCTGTGAGTGCTGTGAGAGTGTGCAGTGAGAGTGTGTGAGTGCTGGGAGTGTGTGCAGTGTGCAGTGAGTGCTGGTAGTGTGTGCAGTGAGAGTGTGTGCAGTGTGCAGTGAGAGTGTGTGCTGTGAGCAGTGTGCAGTGAGAGTGTGCTGTGAGCAGTGTGTAGTGAGTGCTGGGAGTGTGTGCAGTGAGAGTGTGTGCAGTGAGTGTGTGCAGTGAGTGCTGGGAGTGTGTGCAGTGTGCAGTGTGCAGTGAGAGTGTGTGCAATATGCAGTGAGAGTGTGTGCTGTGAGCAGTGTGCAGTGAGTGCTGGGAGTGTGTGTAGTGTGCAGTGAGAGTGTGTTCAGTGTGCAGTGTGCAGTGAGAGTGTGTGCAGTGAGTGTTGGGAGTGTGTGCAGTGTGCAGTGTGCAGTGAGACTGTGCTGTGAGCAGTGTGCAGTGAGTGCTGGGAGTGTGTACAGTGTGCAGTTTGCAGGGAGAGTGTGTGCAGTGAGAGTGTGTGCTGGGAGTGTGTGCAGTGTGCAGTGTGCAGTGAGAGTGTTTGCAGTGAGAGTGTGTGCAGTGTGCAGTGTGCAGTGTGCAGTGTGCAGTGTGCAAAAAAAATGTAAAAAAAAATGTTAAATGTTTTTTTGTTTTTTTTAAACGGGAGCCACGTGAAAACCGCGTTATAAGCGGATTCGTGTTATATAGGGGCGCGCTATAACGGAGTTAAGCTGTAATTTGTTATTATTATATGTATTTAATCTTTTTGCATTCTGTATTTCTATATTGATGAAATATGACAACATAACAATCACAGCCACTATACTTGTGTTAATATTCATATATTATACATTGATTTATTATCCTCAACTGAATGATGATCAGATGTGTACTTATTGTGTTATGACGAGTTGTGACTGTGATTGTCAATATGCCTTCTGTGCAATTATTGTTCCTTATTTATCATAAGGTAATTTCTTCTCTCTTTCTTTCTTTTTCTTTTCTTAATCACATTTGATACTTTTTCAGTTAGTTTTTAATCATTTATTATTAATTGTTGTTTGGAGTTTTTTATTAATAAAGTTTCTATTGTTTTTATCAATCTTCCGCCTTCAGCTCTGCATAGACTGTGCTGTCATGTGTTCCAGTTTGGATGCGGGCGCGCACTTGTGACGTCACTCCATATCCAGGGTAGATTGGTGGTGCATGGCGTCCTGTCATGATTGTGTGACGCGGCACTGGTGCGCATGCGCGGCGCGGCGCTGCAGACTTTTGGCGCGAATTGTGGGCTATATCTAGCAGAAGGTATGTATTTGATAATACACCTTGATAAAGTCCTACGGGATGAAACGCGTTGGTGCGTTTGTCATGTTCATCTACTTGTGAGTCCATTCATTAAATACCCTCTATTTTATTTTTGTAGTTTGCCCATTTATTTTTTCAAAGAATTTCTCCAGTTGCAGTGCACCTTTGCTCTACTCTATTCCTATTGCCAAATTATAATCGGATAAATCACGATCAAATTTGTTCTTTTTCATAACCTTAATCTCTGTTTCATATTTCTCAAAACTCAGAACTTCTCCCGTTCCCTAGCTACAGATGATGTCACAGCCCTCATCGTTTTTTCGATTGGCTGATATGCGAGGAGGAGTTTGTGGTGCTAAATTGGAGTGCTTTAAATAGTACTCACTGACTCCACACAGTTATGCTCCCGGAAGAAGACTTACGGCGAAACGTTGGAGTATCTATACTGCTGCGGCTCATTTTATTCTAACACATCGCCGTTTTTTTCCTGGCTTTTTTCTCGAATGCGACACACTTCACCGGGAGCATGCCGCATTCATTTTGCGTTCTCAGCCACCAGTCATGCGCGGGTCATGCGCGGGTCATGCGCGGTTGACGCGCGGTTGATGCGTTTATTGAGAATGGTTCGGATTTAATAGGTTGAAATTCTTCGCGTGTCCGCCAGATGGCTGATATTCATGAATTGTAATGCGCATGCGCTTCAGTAATGTGTCGACTTGCAGGTGTTTCGTTTAAAAAAGATACCACAGTGTGCTATTGTAAATTGGCCTTGAGACTCAAGGAAGAGGTTGCAATAATGTATCAATTTAGGCTTTTCATATTAAAGAAAGACAAAGACCAGTTTCTGTTACAGAGAGCCTCCACCATGAGTGTTCAAGTGCAGCCCGTTTTCCAAAAACCCGACAGAAGTTACGCGTATTTGATATGGGCCGCGATTAATGCAACAGATGATAAGATGACAACAGTTGTTCAAATTTATCAGTATTTTATCGAAAACTATGACTTTTACAAATTTTCGCCAGCTCCTCATGTGTGGAAGCGTGCAATAAGGAAAAGGTTATGTAGCGATCTATGTTTTTATCGTATTGAGCCACAATTTGTTGGAGGGTATTGGTGTGTATCACCGGCTTTTTCCTGTACAGTATCTATGATCGTGCAGACGGCAAAAGGCGAAAGGTTGTGTTAAAACCAACTAAGAAACGACAGTCGCTGCCAAGCAATGCACCAGCACCAGCACCGGCTTCCAATAACGGTCCCACCATCAGTGACTACCCTTGATGTCTGTCCAGCAAGCCTGAGCCGGATTTCGCGTGTTTTCGATTAAGCTTACATGTACCTAAGCCATTTCCAGCCTCATCAGCTGACTGATGTAGTAGTCCCGCTGCCAACTATCGACGTGGATGATCAAGAACGCTGGACTGGCAGTGGACCGGTGCCGGCGCCAGCTGAATGGGAAATTCTATGGTGAGTATTGTTGCCGTATTATTTTCTGTGTTTTTTTTATTTTGACAATACAGTATCAATATCGGTGCGATTCAAAAGTCAAGCGATTCTCCTGTAAGCAATATCATTGGCTGAGCGGCATTCTACAGTACTGTACTGCAGATACTGAACAATTGGTGGAACGCTAGGCGCATGCGCATTGGAACCTTCTTGAAACGCATATGCGTGCCATTACATCGACGGTAGGCGCATGCGCATGTGAACAGGAGACGCCCCCCGAGAAAATTATTGGTGGGACTGCCTGGGAACTTCTTTAGGGGACTGACCATTACAGTAAAACTTTTATTTTTGTTTTTCCTCAGAAAATAAAACGGCTAATGGAGGGATTTCGATGGATAATATCGCTTTGTGTAACAATGCCTGCACATTGCTGAATCGGATTTAAAAAACCACGTACCGGAGTCTACAGTTTAGTGGAGGATGGTTAAACACAAGTCCACTTTGGGCCTGGGTAGACACTGTAAGAATTTGAGGATGGTTATAGATAGGTGCACTTTGGGCCTGGGTAAAGACAGGTGCACTTTGGGCCTGGGTAAAGACAGGTGCACTTTGGGCCTGGGTAAAGACAGGTGCACTTTGGGCCTGGGTAAAGACAGGTACACTTTGGGCCTGGGTAAAGACAGGTGCACTTTGGGCCTGGGTAAAGACAGGTGCACTTTGGGCCTGGGTAAAGACAGGTGCACTTTGGGCCTGGGTAAAGACAGGTGCACTTTGGGCCTGGGTAAAGACAGGTGCACTTTGGGCCTGGGTAAAGACAGGTACACTTTGGGCCTGGGTAGACAGTGTAAGATTTGTAGCCTGGTTATAGACATGTGTACCTTGTGCCTGGGTATAGTGTTGACCATTATTGGACAATGTCTTCCAGGCAAGGGAAGTTCGTTCTGTTTCTGTATTTGACCTTTTCGCTGATCTTTTAGGTGCCTCTTGAAGATTATCATCTGTACTAGATGTCTGCATTTGTTCAACCCTCGTTGGTGATTCAAGATTAAAGCTTCTTACTTCGGATATGTCATCACTAGATACATTTAACACCTCTGATTGTGGTGACAAAATGCCTGCATAGAAAGAACCTTCATTGTTGCCGCTAAACTGCCCTTCATTTCCTGTAGAGTCTGGAAGAAGATTATTCACTTGTACAGTGGCGACACGTTTTATTCTAAGTCGGCTAGAGCCGCAAGCCGGGAGGTTTCCCGGCTTTCTAAACGAATCCCCTCGGCGTGCCGCGCGGTCACGCTTCATCGGGTGCGTGCACGCCATGCGCGCGTGCCCAGGGCTCCCCGAAGGGAGCCCTGGTGTCCTCTAATGTGGGGGACGGCGGTGGGGGGCTCCGGGCGGTCCCGGTGAACCCGGAGAGGGGAGGGGGGTGCCTCGATCGGAGGACCGATCCTCCGAGGCTCCGGCACGCGCATGAGACACCCCGGCGCGCCCGGTTTCTGTCGCGGCCGAGACCAGGCAAAAGTTAGAATAAACTCGGCCGCGACAGTACCTGACAGTAGAGTGTTCACAAGTGTTTTTGATTGTTCTTATTCACGATATGCAATTGTTCTGGGATTTTTATTATTATCTGTTTCATTTACCGCATTTCTGATACATTGGTGTACTCCCATTAATTCCTGATGGTGGGTATTTTGGATTAATATCATCCTTGATTCGGACGCATCAATTGCTGCCAAACTGTCTTGTTGATTATTGTCATGTTGTAATCGACGTGGTTCTGTTAATACTGGACTGTGATGTTCAGGAGATGCAATTTCTATGTATTAAAGATAAAAATGGCAATTAACATTTGACATTGATAACATGTTTTTATGTCAGCATGTGTTTTTTTAAACATATGAGTTTTGACATAATAAAAATTATTCTAAACAAAAACCTTTGCAAAATAGCTTTGTCTGTGGCATTATTCAGCAACAGTTAAACATGATTCAGTGACTGAATGGTGACGTGTGTCTTGATGTAAATTATTATGCACATAACCACTATCATAAATAGTTATTATGACACCCCCTGCAGCATAAATAATCAACATATTTAGAAAGGGGATTGCATGGAAATTCAAATGTCTACATTGTACTGACATCTTTCCTTTGCTACATTATGCTGCTGGATGTGGTAGCAGTGACATCACCAAGTCTAAAAGCACAAACACAGGCTGTACTGCATCATTTCATAACCAACTGTGCTGCCATGGATTATCACAATGTGTGTGTACTTTTTTAAAGGATTAACAGTGCAAGTGACAACATAGAGAGTACAGAAGCACACATTATTGGATACTTTTTCACCACCATTTTGACAAAACAGAATTAACAACCAACACAGAGACACACACACACACACACACACACCTAATAGTGTAGTTGAAGTTCTATACACACATGTTTGTTGACAGTTGAGACAAAAAAATCACAATATACGACAAGATGGGTTGCTTGTGTCTGTGTGCAGAAAGAAGACCAGTGCAAGCATAGTTAAGCACAAACTACCTCCATTTTCAGTGCAGCGTACTACATTATTGTGACCACTGTCGTTTCATAGCATAACTAATGTTTACATAGACATTTTATGCAAACATGGTTAACATGTAATATTATAACATAATGAATGGTGGTGATAGGCCATATTTTGAAGCCCATGAAAGATACAACATGTTTAATTACATGTTACTATACCAAGTGTACTAACTTTTTTGCAAACACAACTATTTTGTGTGTATGTAATGTTGAACATAAAATACTAACATTAGTGTAGTAAATATATGCATTGCCACAAATATTTAAGAATATTTGTATTTGAGATGTAAACATTCATAGTGACTTGACATAGTAGCAAAGTTTATAATGTTCACAGCCTAATTTGGGAGCCATTACTTCACAAACCATGTTATCTGTTTGTGACATTTATATGAGTGCAACAACATTTGTCAAGTTACTATTAATAAGTATGACCATATCACCAACATGTGCATGTGATCTATGTTCATCCATATGTTTGTTGTAACGTTAAAATACACACATTCTATAATCATAACATTATAGCCTCACCTTCCAGTAGTGATGATGCCAAAGAAGAATCAGATGTGGCCACCTCTTTTTCGGTGTTGTGAGGCACAGGTGTAACTATATGAATAAACAAAAACATACATTTGACAAGAATACTTTTGTTAATAATAGAAGCTTAACTGGAAGTATTTAAGAGGAATTACATGGTTTGGATTGTATGAAGCATTATTTTAATTATTAACATCAGACTATGATACATGTTTATCGTCACCCAATAATGCACCTAAAGGGGACAAAATGTGTATGTAAGTACATAACATTGGATAAGTAATATAAGTAATGATTATTTGCCATTAATTGCTAAGAAAAAACATACCAGAAATGGTTCGTGTACAGTTTGTCAATATCCTATATGTTAAATTTTACTAAACATTACAAGACATTTTGTAGACTGTCACATTCTATTCAACATTTTTCTAAACAACATCAAATATAGATAAATTAATCACCTGCTGGAAAAGGTTTGCCATATACGCCTATATCTCTGAACCAGGCAAACCAGAGATTACAACTGGTAACAATTTTTCTCTCAACATCTCCTCCAAAGGGGTGAATCTTATAGGTGATGCCGGTGGTCAACCTCCAGTCCCAGAAGCATGTCTCCGCCCAAATTGAATGGCGTACTTTAAATTTCTTCGGATATCGTCAAACTTTTTTTTTTTTTTACAATTTTTTAGTGTCCGGACCTGATTTCCACATGCTGACACAGATAGAGGAATATCCTCCCATAATTGTCGCCGAATTGTGGAACTGGTCCTGCCTTTAAATATAATAGAATAATGGAGTATTATCAATTATCTGTTTTTGTAAGTTCACAGAGATGCTTGCAATAATGAACACATTGAAAAAATGCAACTTTATCTGAAATGTGTGGCACATAAACTAAAACATACATGGGTATACATCAAAATATAGACATAATAGTGAAAATGTAGAATGATAGTCAGAAGATGTAATAATACACCCATCATTGACAATAATGCTGTATCACAGACATGCAGAACCCCAGGGTTAAAACGCTGCAAACAGGGCATGTTTAGTTTAACTACATACATGTGCACAGCTGCCTCAATGAAGGAATCACTCATACTGAGCCACTAATTAAGGCATCTGTGGTGAACAGCTAATATCCGTCAAACATGCCCTTTATGTGGCTAACTACAACAATGAGTTGTGGAGGACTGCTGTAGGATTACATAATGTTATTTGTTGTAATCATGCATGAATCTGGCACATTCAAGCAGATTACAATGTGTATTTTTGAGTGTCTTTGCTTTCAGACAATCAGCATTAGGCCTCGTTCAGGGTGCCAGAGGCAGGAGTTGGAGGGAGTGCGTTCGGGAGGGCGGGCGGCAGTCTGCTGGGCGATGTGTGTTCATCCTCCCAGCAGACTTTTTCAGGAGTTGAGGAGGGGGCGGGGCTACAGACGCTAGGTTAGGGATCCAAGTTGCAGTCTTGAAATCATTCTCAAGAATGATTTCATTGGCTGCCTAGGTCACAGTGACGCTGCTGCAGCTTAAAAAAACGAATTTTTTGTTTATTGAAACTGTAGTCAGCGTCAACTCCCTACTTCGGAGATAGGGCAGCTGCTACCATGACAACCACAGTTCACTTTAAATACATTGTATCCCACGTCCGCACGCAAGTCAGCACGCCCTCCCTCCGAAGCCTGCACCCTGAACGAGGCCTAATGAACAACAGAGACAGGACAGGGGATTGGCCAATAACTCACAGCCAACAGTTGACTCCTCCCCTCCATAAATGCAACATTTGAATTGAACATTATGTTGATTTAGGGGTGTGGTGTGGTGGTGTGGGGTGGTATGGGGTGGGGTGCCTGGTTCTGATAACTGTTACAACTCCATTTTGATTTTGATGTGTGCTGTGTGCGTTTCTTATTGTCTGTGTACCACCATTTTGTGTGTGTATAGCGAATGTGTTGTGTGTGTACACAGAGGGAGAGGAAGAGTATGGATATGGAGATATGCAGTGTATGCCTCAATAGATTGTATGTAATGTATGAATAAAAATGGAGAGATTAAAATACATAGACATAACTATACAAAAAGGCATAGTTCACATGTCTCATTGATACCGCTAGACAACAATAGTAATAAGCTATGTCTACTGTGACATTCATGATAAATCATGCTGTAAAAGTCACTGTACTTTGCATGCTGGCTTAAACTAGTGGAACAAGGACATTAATAATTAATGTACATTACCTCAATTGTGTGATTAAATCAAATATTCAGTTGTAAGACAAACTGATAATGTTATTAAAAATATTATCTTCTCGCATCTATTACATGCATTCTATCTTGAAATACATGAAGGACATTTACATACATACATAAGCTCCTTTACATAATGACATAGATGCCATGTATTACATATGACATACATGACGTTCATTCAATCACATGTATTTAAACATATTTATGCATAATCATAGCAGTAGAATTTGCAACATAATCAAGGAATAAATTCTCTTACCTACTAAATGACCACACAGCTGATCATATTTGGCCACAATGCCCGTCACAAGGGCTGTATTTTCAGCCGTATTAAATCTTTTATTTCTTTGCACGCTTGTTTTTTTCCTCTGAGCACGTGCAGCCTTGGCACGTGGCTGCTGCTGACTGGACTCCCCTTCTTCCAATGGAAGAGAATCCAGGAGCACTGCACCATCAGACACCACACCACAACAATGCACCCCCCCACCACCACCACCACACACCCCCCCACCACCACCACGCACCCCACCACCACCACCACGCACCCCACCACCACCACCACGCACCCCCCCACCACCACCACACACCACCACCACCACGCACCCCACCACCACGCACCCCACCACCACCACTCCCCTTACTCACACAAGCACCACTCACCCTAGCATCACTCCCCTCTCTCACACGGCTACTCACACAAGCACCACTCACCCTAGCATCACTCCCCTCTCTCACACGGCTACTCACATGAGCACCAGTCACCCTAGCATCACTCCCCTCTCTCACACGGCTACTCACACGAGCACCACTCACTCTAGCATCACTCCCCTCTCTCACACGACTACTCACATGAGCAGCACTCACACCAGCATCACTCTCCTGACTCACAGCACTCAACTCAGCATCAACACTCTTAGCAACATCACTCACCCCAGCATCACTCCTCTGACTCCCACGCCTCCCGTCCATACCTCTAGCACTCACAAGCAATACAAAAAAATTAAACCTCAAGCTCACTAAACACTTTCAAACAGACAATAACAATAAATTGCAAAAAAAATATAACAGCACAAAACAAATCAATGAACACGTCTATCAATTTCTCTCACAATGCACAGCTCTGTCCGTCACTCCCTCTCTCTCCCAACAACACAGAGAAAGAATATAAACAAATGTCACCTTTAAATAGGCCGCTCAATCACGCCATTGGTTGTTGACTCGCGCGATTCAGAAACAGAACGCCATTGGCGGTGCGTGAACGCCATTGGCGGTGCGTAAACGCCATTGGCGGTGCGTGCACTCCATTTGAACATTCCCGCCAAGCTAGTAGCCATCTTGGCAAATGGCGGTGGCACATTGATTCGCCGCGGATTCGCCCATTCCTGCATACAGCGAGTGTAACACGCCAAAAACATGGCTAATTCCAAAACTGGCTAATGCATTTTTTCGCTGCTTACTGCATGAACCCCTTAGACTCAGATCGGCCGCCACTGTACTCTGTCTCACCAACACAGTACGCTTTATTAGATTTATATATATAAATAAACTGTATTTTAGTTATGTTTTAAAAGGTACCGGCAGGAAGCTTTTCCTGTCAGCCCAGCAATGAATGTATTAAAATGCATATATGTTAAGAGTAAATGAGCTGAGGGTCTTTCATCTCCGCACTTCAAAGGGCCCCCTGCAAAGTGAATGCCGCAATGTCTAGGGAAGTGCCGAAGATGAAAAGCCTCAGAGAGCCAAGGTGTTAGAGTGGCCAAGATATCCATGAGTACCAAATCCTGGTACACAGTATGGGTCAGTCACACTTGGTAGCCAAATCCCAGACTTACTGTCACCAGGTAAGAAGTGGGACCCAGTATGCTAAGCAGCTTAGGTGTCAAGTTGACACCTGCTCTGTGCAAACCAGGAAGCCACTTCTGCCCATGATATGAACTACTGGCAAGTCTGGAATAGGGGGAAAAAGTATTCCCACGGAAGGGATTGGTTGTGTATGTTAGGTATAGGACCCTTAGCCCTATAAAGATGCCTGCAGCCCAGTCTCAGTTAGATTCACCTGATGTAACAACAATTTGACCAAGTTCCAGCATCTGTGGTTCCGGAGTGTGAGGGGTTAATAATATCGTAACTAAGGATCATCCCCCTCTTCTGTAATTCCTTAGAGTTAAGGTTTCCTGAACGAACCCTGTAAGGATTGAACAAACTTTTTCCTGTTGGCTGAGATAGAGGGCTGGCAAGTTGCGCCGTAGCCAGGAACTGCTACACGGATCCTTTTGCGCACCCACTTTCATGCGTGCAGGGGTGCCCAGAGACAAGGACATTTGTTTCGTTCCAAGGACATTTGTTTTCATTTCCCCATCCCAGTAAGTGTTTTATTGATTGTATATTGTGAAGGTTTGTGTGTCTGTCTGAAAAGAAATAAATTACAATTTATTTTACCCAACTTGTGTGCTCTGGTCAAGAACCCCGGTATTAATGTGTAGATAAGACTTGGTCTAGCGTGACAGGCTTATATTAACTGGTGGCAGTGGCGGGACGCTGACTGAGCCTATGGTATAGTCTTCCGGGCCCGCTGCAAGGGGTGGCCGCCGCGCTTCGCGACGTTTTCCTGCAGACAGGAAAATTGTGAGCAGAACTAGCGACGGAGTGCTAGGCCAAGCCCCCGGTGATTCAGCCAATGAGGGCGAACCTGCCGGGTGACATCATGGCCGCGCCCCGTCACTCCCCCGTCACGCCTCCCTGTCTTTCCCCCTGTAGCTCACTGCAGACAGGGGAACTCAGCTGCATGTGCCGTCAGCCTGGCAGGCACGCGTGCAGAGCAGACAGCGGGGCTGTAGCCTAAGGCTGAGTCCCTGGTGGTGACGGTTGCTCGCGTGAGAGAGAGTCTAAGGCTGCGTCCATACAGCCTTTGTCCGTGCGGATATGTCCGTGCGTGACGTCTCCCGCGTGAAGAGGGTGCCTTTTCAGGACATGGTAGAAGCACCGTCGGGGGGCGTGTCTAGGGGCATGTCTGTGACGTCACAGAGCTTGTTCACCCTTATTGAGAAAACCGCTCACGTGAGCTGCCAGTCGCGCCGATAAATACGTTTCAACTGATTCCTCGCACAACGCGCACCCCCTCCTGCTGTCACGCATGGTTCCCCACGCAGTCTATGGCCGTGATCAGTGCCTTAAGGCAATGTGATCGCGCCACGTGCAGACGCCTCTGCGTGGTCTTTGGCAGCATGGACGACGCCTAAAAGAGCTAGAGGACATCTATCAGCTCTTTATTCAGCCAGAAGTTTCACAGGCAGAAGTGCCACAGTATCACAACAAACGACTGGCCTGCAAAGGCACTGACAGTGATTATACATCAGCTGGTGTGCAGGCCAAAAGGTATGGGTAGGAGGTTTTTAATTTACTATTTTACTATTTTGCCTGCCAGCACTTGATAGTACCACTCCCTACAGGGAATTATCAGCTGGCGAACTGCCTGATATCCTCTGAGCGAGGAGTTTCAGCTAATTCATTGGACTGCCTTTTTGTGAATGGAGCACCAACTATAGCTTGGATCATTGGATCCCATTTCCACTGTAGTGGTGTATTACTAACTATGCCACTGTTTGAATCCTTAGCAGGAGCAATACCATCAACTGTTAAAGTATATATACATGAGAACATTCCATGTAGAGACTACAGTATTTACTAACAGTTCACTTCATCTACTTTGCATATTGTTTCTTTAAAGGCTCGATGCAGTAAGCACCGAAAAGGAACTCTCGGCAGGGGTTCAAACTTGGCATGTTTTTGGCGTGTTGCCCTCGCAGTATGCAGGAAGGCCCGAATCCCTGGCGAATCCCTGCGAGGGCAACATGCTGAGTAGCCAGTGGTGAGAAAGTCTGTCTTCCGATAGGCTACCGATAAGCCGTCCCCTGCCGAGATCAGCCTGCTGCAGAGAGAGATCCACCACTCTCTCGGCGCAAACATCGGCAAATTAAAAAATATTTGGAATCAATTTTTATTCATAGTGTAGATGTGCAGGGGGTCTCCGGAGATGAACCGCATTTGTTTCAGGTCGGGGGACCCCCTGCTTCCCGAGATACAGGCCCCTTTATGAGGTGCCGATATCCCTCTGCATTTAAATGTCCCGATCACGTGACCGCGGAATGTAAACAAAGCAGGGGGATACCGGCACCCCATAAAGGTGCCTGTATCTCGGGAAGCAGGGGGTCCCCGGACCTAAAACCAAAGCGGTTCACCTCCAGAGACCCCCTGCACATCTACACTATGAGTAAAACACCCATTTAAATCAACAATAATTAATTACCGTAGCGGCTATCCGCTATGGTAATGAAGCAGCATTAATGTATTTTTAATAATAGTGTACGGGAGCAGGGGGTTCGTAACTCTGGAAGCAGGGGGTCCCTGAGCCAGAAATCAATGCGGTTCAGCTCAGGAGACCCCCTGCTCCCATACAAGATTATTAAAATACATTAATGCTGCTTCATTACCATAGCGGCTATCCGCTAAAGCAATGAAGGAGTTAAAGCATAATAGCATGTTTATTGGGGACAATTGCCCCCAATAAACATTGCAATAAACAACATACAACCCCTGTGCCCCCAACAACACCTATACCCCCCTAACATATAGTACATATATTACATTTTTGTGCTGCACAGCAATGATATTATAGTCTGGCGGTGGCCCTCAGGGAGAGAGTGAGTGTGTGTCTGAGAGAGTGAGTGTGTGTCTGAGAGAGTGAGTGTGTGTCTGAGAGAGTGAGTATGTGTCTGAGAGAGGGTGTGTGTGTGTCTGAGAGTGTGTGTGTGTGTGTGTGTGTGTGTGTGTGTCTGAGAGTGTGTGTGTGTGTGTGTGTGTGTGTGTGTGTGTGTGTGTGTGTGTGTGTGTGTGTGTGTGTGTGTGTGTGTGTGTGTGTGTGTGTGTGTGTGTGTGTGTGTGTGTGTGTGTGTGTGTGTCTGAGAGAGTGTGTGTGTGTGTGTGTGTATGTGTGTGTGTGTGTGTGTGTGTGTGTGTGTGTGTGTGTGTGTGTGTGTGTGTGTGTGTGTGTGTGTGTGTGTGTGTGTGTGTGTGTGTGTCTGAGAGTGTGTGTGTCTGAGAGAGTGTGTGTGTTTGAGAGAGTGAGTGAGTGAGTGTGTCTGAGAGAGTGAGTGAGAGTGTGTCTGAGAGAGTGAGTGTGTGTCTGAGAGTGTGTGTCCGAGAGAGTGAGACACTGAGAGAGTGAGTGTGTGTCTGAGAGAGTGAGTGTGTGTCTGAGAGAGTGATTGTGTGTGTGTCTGAGAGTGTGTGTGTGTGTGTCTGAGAGAGTGTGTGTCTGAGAGAGTGAGTGTGTGTATGAGAGTGAGTGTGTGTTTGAGAGAGTGAGTGCGTGTGTCTGAGAGAGTGAGTGTGTGTGTCAGAGAGTGAGAGTGTGTGTCTGAGAGAGTGAGTGTGTGTCTGAGAGAGTGAGTGTGTGTGTGTCTGAGAGTGTGTGTGTGTGTCTGAGAGAGTGCATGTCTGAGAGAGTGAGTGTGTGTCTGAGAGAGTGAGTGTGTGTCTGAGAGAGTGAGTGTGTGTCCGAGAGAGTGAGACACTGAGAGAGTGAGTGTGTGTCTGAGAGAGTGAGTGTGTGTCTGAGAGAGTGAGTGTGTGTGTGTGTGTGTGTGTGTGTCTGAGAGAGTGTGTGTCTGAGAGAGTGAGTGTGTGTGTCTGAGAGAGTGAGAGTGTGTGTCTGAGAGAGTGAGAGTGTGTGTCTGAGAGAGTGAGGGTGTGTGTCTGAGAGAGTGTGTGTCTGAGAGAGTGAGAGTGTGTGTCTGAGAGTGTGTGTCTGAGAGTGTGTGTGTCTGAGAGTGTGTGTGTGTCTGAGAGTGTGTGTGTGTCTGAGAGAGTGAGGGTCTGAGAGTGAGGGTCTGAGAGTGAGGGCTGAGAGTGAGGTCTGAGAGTGAGGTCCGATAGGCTACCGATAAGCCGTCCCCTGCCGAGATCAGCCTGCTGCAGAGAGAGATCCACCACTCTCTCGGCGCAAACATCGGCAAATTAAAAAATATTTGGAATCAATTTTTATTCATAGTGTAGATGTGCAGGGGGTCTCCGGAGATGAACCGCATTTGTTTCAGGTCGGGGGACCCCCTGCTTCCCGAGATACAGGCCCCTTTATGAGGTGCCGATATCCCTCTGCATTTAAATGTCCCGATCACGTGACCGCGGAATGTAAACAAAGCAGGGGGATACCGGCACCCCATAAAGGTGCCTGTATCTCGGGAAGCAGGGGGTCCCCGGACCTAAAACCAAAGTGGTTCACCTCCGGAGACCCCCTGCACATCTACACTATGAGTAAAACACCCATTTAAATCAACAATAATTAATTACCGTAGCGGCTATCCGCTATGGTAATGAAGCAGCATTAATGTATTTTTAATAATAGTGTACGGGAGCAGGGGGTTCGTAACTCGGGAAGCAGGGGGTCCCTGAGCCAGAAATCAATGCGGTTCAGCTCAGGAGACCCCCTGCTCCCATACAAGATTATTAAAATACATTAATGCTGCTTCATTACCATAGCGGCTATCCGCTAAAGCAATGAAGGAGTTAAAGCATAATAGCATGTTTATTGGGGACAATTGCCCCCAATAAACATTGCAATAAACAACATACAACCCCTGTGCCCCCAACAACACCTATACCCCCCTAACATACAGTACATATATTACATTTTTGTGCTGCACAGCAATGATATTATAGTCTGGCGGTGGCCCTCAGGGAGAGAGTGAGTGTGTGTCTGAGAGAGTGAGTGTGTGTCTGAGAGAGTGAGTGTGTGTCTGAGAGAGTGAGTGTGTGTCTGAGAGAGTGAGTATGTGTCTGAGAGAGGGTGTGTGTGTGTCTGAGAGTGTGTGTGTGTGTGTGTGTGTGTGTGTGTGTCTGAGAGTGTGTGTGTGTCTGAGTGTGTGTGTGTGTGTGTGTGTGTGTGTGTGTGTGTGTGTGTGTGTGTGTGTGTGTGTGTGTGTGTGTGTGTGTGTGTGTGTGTGTGTGTGTGTCTGAGAGTGTGTGTGTGTGTGTGTGTGTGTGTGTGTGTGTGTGTGTGTGTGTGTGTGTGTGTGTGTGTGTGTGTGTGTGTGTGTGTGTGTGTGTGTGTGTGTGTGTGTGTGTGTGTGTGTGTGTCTGAGAGTGTGTGTGTCTGAGAGAGTGTGTGTGTTTGAGAGAGTGAGTGAGTGAGTGTGTCTGAGAGAGTGAGTGTGTGTCTGAGAGTGTGTGTCCGAGAGAGTGAGACACTGAGAGAGTGAGTGTGTGTCTGAGAGAGTGAGTGTGTGTCTGAGAGAGTGATTGTGTGTGTGTCTGAGAGTGTGTGTGTGTGTGTCTGAGAGAGTGTGTGTCTGAGAGAGTGAGTGTGTGTATGAGAGTGAGTGTGTGTTTGAGAGAATGAGTGCGTGTGTCTGAGAGAGTGAGTGTGTGTGTCTGAGAGAGTGAGAGTGTGTGTCTGAGAGAGTGAGTGTGTGTCTGAGAGATTGAGTGTGTGTGTGTCTGAGAGAGTGAGTGTGTGTCCGAGAGAGTGAGACACTGAGAGAGTGAGTGTGTGTCTGAGAGAGTGAGTGTGTGTGTGTGTGTGTGTGTCTGAGAGAGTGTGTGTCTGAGAGAGTGAGTGTGTGTCTGAGAGAGTGAGTGTGTGTGTCTGAGAGAGTGATAGTGTGTGTCTGAGAGAGTGAGAGTGTGTGTCTGAGAGAGTGAGGGTGTGTGTCTGAGAGAGTGTGTGTCTGAGAGAGTGAGAGTGTGTGTCTGAGAGTGTGTGTCTGAGAGTGTGTGTGTCTGAGAGTGTGTGTGTGTCTGAGAGTGTGTGTGTGTCTGAGAGAGTGAGGGTCTGAGAGTGAGGGTCTGAGAGTGAGGGCTGAGAGTGAGGTCTGAGAGTGAGGTCCGATAGGCTACCGATAAGCCGTCCCCTGCCGAGATCAGCCTGCTGCAGAGAGAGATCCACCACTCTCTCGGCGCAAACATCGGCAAATTAAAAAATATTTGGAATCAATTTTTATTCATAGTGTAGATGTGCAGGGGGTCTCCGGAGATGAACCGCATTTGTTTCAGGTCGGGGGACCCCCTGCTTCCCGAGATACAGGCCCCTTTATGAGGTGCCGATATCCCTCTGCATTTAAATGTCCCGATCACGTGACCGCGGAATGTAAACAAAGCAGGGGGATACCGGCACCCCATAAAGGTGCCTGTATCTCGGGAAGCAGGGGGTCCCCGGACCTAAAACCAAAGCGGTTCACCTCCGGAGACCCCCTGCACATCTACACTATGAGTAAAACACCCATTTAAATCAACAATAATTAATTACCGTAGCAGCTATCCGCTATGGTAATGAAGCAGCATTAATGTATTTTTAATAATAGTGTACGGGAGCAGGGGGTTCGTAACTCGGGAAGCAGGGGGTCCCTGAGCCAGAAATCAATGCGGTTCAGCTCAGGAGACCCCCTGCTCCCATACAAGATTAATAAAATACATTAATGCTGCTTCATTACCATAGCGGCTATCCGCTAAAGCAATGAAGGAGTTAAAGCATAATAGCATGTTTATTGGGGACAATTGCCCCCAATAAACATTGCAATAAACAACATACAACCCCTGTGCCCCCAACAACACCTATACCCCCCTAACATACAGTACATATATTACATTTTTATGCTGCACAGCAATGATATTATAGTCTGGCGGTGGCCCTCAGGGAGAGAGTGAGTGTGTGTCTGAGAGAGTGAGTGTGTGTCTGAGAGAGTGAGTATGTGTCTGAGAGAGGGTGTGTGTGTGTCTGAGAGTGTGTGTGTGTGTGTCTGAGAGTGTGTGTGTGTCTGAGTGTGTGTGTGTGTGTGTGTGTGTGTGTGTGTGTGTGTGTGTGTGTGTGTGTGTGTGTGTGTGTGTGTGTGTGTGTGTGTGTGTGTGTGTGTCTGAGAGAGTGTGTGTGTCTGAGAGAGTGTGTGTGTCTGAGAGAGTGTGTGTGTCTGAGAGAGAGAGTTAGTGTGTCTGAGAGAGTGAGTGAGAGTGTGTTTGAGAGAGTGAGTGTGTCTGAGAGAGTGAGTAAGAGTGTGTCTGAGAGAGTGAGTGTGTGTCTGAGAGAGTGTGTGTGTCCGAGAGAGTGAGACACTGAGA